>NC_053170.1:2849745-2864745 GCF_016835505.1 Polypterus senegalus | reverse complement strand
CACTGGAGAGAGTAACCACGGAGCACATGGCCTTTTTATGTCTATGTATTGTGCCTACGTGACCACACGGTAAGACCCGCACTATTCCGAAGTGACGTTTGCACTGATTTCTGTTTTTTGTATCTCGCACCCTCATACACCTTTATCGTAAGAGCATCCCTTATCTACGATGGAGCGTTCAATCAGAAGAAAATATGAAGCTGGTTTTAAATTAAGTCATTGAAGTGGCGAAAGAAATTGGTAACTGTGCTGCTGCAACAAAATTCAGTGTGTCTGAGAAACTGGTGTGAGGTTGGAGGAGGCAAGAAGTAATGTGTTTTTTTTTTTTTACACAATTTAAGTGTCTTATTTTTGAACGGGCGTATAGGTCGGGGTCTGATTTTATGATCGACTTTTCGACTTATGCGTGAGTATATACTGTACAGTAATCATCACACATCCATCGTTTTCAGAGATATTGTGGCAAGGTGTCTTTCAGAGTTTAATGAATATTTCAGGAATTCACAACACAGCGAAGCTGAACCTGTTCTCACCGTGATGATATCTCGCAATGCCTCCTGGTGGAATCTTCCTGATTTACATGAAGTACGCACTCGAGTATAAACAGTACAGCGCTTGCATAGAAGTAGCCTCCACACACGTCCCATTAAGTATAAACCCGGCCTAAGCCTAACAATATGTTTTATAGTCCGTTGTACTGCTGTTGTGTTCTTGTAAACCACCGCGGGACATGTTCACCATAGATTGGTTGAGGTATAAAAGTGCTTATATGTGTATGGTGTAAAAGAGGATAAAGATTTAAGGAGACACCATGGCTCTGTATATTGTAAAGGCAAAACAACTGATGCAGCTTTAAGGCAAAAGAACATCCCCAAAGGATGAGAGTCTCCGATTAGACTATCCAAGATGGTGACACTTCCAGTTAAAGGTCCGCCAGGTAGGCAGAGGCAGGTACAGGTGGTCAGACATTGGAAGTGATGTCGGAGGTGGCAAGGTTTTCAATCATCCAGTCTGTAAAGGGAGGTAGAGAAGAGGCATTGGAGTACAGCACCACCCTGTGGACTGGCGAGGAATTGCCTCCACCGGAGCCTTTAATCTGCCCTCAAGGCACACGTTGTGTATTCTGTTTGGCTCCCACTTCTCTTTGGGGGCCTGCTTAACCCGCCACCACTGATAGTCAGAACCGAGATGAACTGGGCAAGTGAGACGCTGCTGTGTCCGAGGCATGAATGAGGGGCACCTGACTGACGGTCGCATTCTCACGTGTGTGTTTCTGTGATAAGCCAGGCACCTCAACCATACCCGGAGCAAAGCACACACCCCTGGCCGATTCCAAGCCTGCACGTTCTCGTTAGCGATTATTTATTTAAAACTTTGATCGCGCCACAGACCACTTACCACACACACCTCCATCCACAAGGCCGCCAGTTACAGGGGAAGGCTCCACTCTCCTCACTGTGTGACTGCATATGAAAGGAGCAAATGGAGGCAGATGCCCACAAAACAGAGAGCTTTCATAGCACATCATCAGATATTTTCAAGTCGAGTTTTCAAACTGTGGACTGATACTGGTAATATGCGTCATTTCATAATGCACAGAAGTGCTCTCTCTTTTTATATTTTACGTCAATATTGGCATGCTCCTGTTATTATAATAGTAATTAACAAAGAGCTTTTGTTCAAGCCAGTATAGCCTTAACACTGAGATGGCAGACATGCACTGTGTGCGCAATTATTAGGCAAGTGGGTATTTTGACCATATCATCATTTTTATTTATGTATTCCGACTCTAAGCTGTACAAACTTGAATAGTTATTAGATTTAAGCACATCAGGTGACGTGTGTTTGTGTAATGAGGGAGGGTGTGGCCTAAGGAGATCAACACGCTATATCAAGGTGTGCAGAATTATTAGGCAGCTTGTTTTCCTCCGGCCAAATGGGCCAAACGAGATTTAACTGACTCTGAAAAGTCAAAAATTGTAAAAAGTCTTTCAGGGGGATGCAGCACTCCTGGAATTGCTCAGATATTGGGGCGTGAGCACAGATCCATCAAACGTTTTGTTGCAAATAGTCAACAGGGCCGTAAGAAACGTGTTGAGAAAAAAAGACGCAAATGAACTGCCAAAGATTTGAGAAGAATCGAATATGAAGTTACCAGGAAGCCATTATCCTCCAGTGTGGTCCTATTCCAGAACTGCAGCTTATATGGAGTGTCCAGAAGTACGAGGTGTTCGGTGCTCAGAGACATGGCCAAGGTAAGGAGGGCTGAAACCCGACCACCACTGAACAAGACACAGAAGGTCAAATGTCAAGACTGGGCCAAGGAGTATCTGAAGACAGATTCTTCAAAGGTTTTATGGACTGATGAGAGGAGAGAGACTCTTGATGGAGCAGATGGATGGGCCTGTGGCTGGATCAGTAATGGGCACAGAGCTCCACTTTGACTCAGACACCAGTAAGATGAAGCTGGGGTACTGGTATGGTCTAGTATTATCAAAGATGAGCTAGTTGGACCTTTTCAGGTTTAAGATGGACTCAAAATCAACTCCCAAACTTACAGCCAGTTTTTAGAAGACCAAGCAGTGGTAAAAGAAAATGTCTGCATCTTTCTAGAAGACCATGATTTTTATGCAGGCCAATGTTCCATCACATGCATCGAAGTACTCCACTGTGTGGCCAGCCAGTAAACGCCTTAAAGGTAAAAGAAAAATGACATGGCCCCCTTTGTCACCTGACCTAAAGCCCTTCTTAAATGGCAGATTTACGGGAAAGGAAAAGAGAAGACGTCTCTGAATGGCGTCTGGGAGAGGCTGAGGGTGCTGCACAAAAAGTTGTCAACAGATCAAGAAACTGACCGACTCCATGAATGGAAGGCTTATGACTGTTATTGAAAAGAAGGAGGGCTATACTGGGCACTGATTTATTTTATTTATTTATTTTTTGAATGTCAGAAATGTTTATTTGTAAAGTTTGAGGAGTTTATTCTCACTTTAACAGATGAAAACAAACAAGTGAGATGGGAACATTTTCGTTTTTCCTTTAGTTGCGTAATAATTCTGCACACTAATAGTTGTCTAATAATTGTGCACACATATGTATTCCCCTGATGTTGTTCACACTCACATGTCCTTTGTAAAACATTCAAGTTACAGGTTTATTAACATTTTGGATTGACTGATAGCATTGTACTTGTACCATATTATAATGAATCCTCAAAAATACAACTTGCTTAATAATTGTGCACACAATGCATTTTAGCTTACACTGCAAAGTCACATTATGGTCAACTGTTAGCCAGTTTATGGTACAGATACCAGGTCATAATGTCCTTTCTTGGGCGGCAGTAGAAAAATCTGAATCTGTCCGATGGATGTTATTACCCAGAAGTCCCACAGAGTGGCAGTGTTTCTCATAACTGGACACCATGTTTAAAACTGAGTGCAATGAGTGGGCACTTCTGCCTTTCGATTTAAACATTTGATTGGCAGTTCACAATTTATTGAATCCTTCTTTTAAAAAATTGGACACAATGGTCGCTACATTCATTCGGAATGCAACTTGCAAAACAAAAGCTCAATGCTACAAAAGATCTAAAGAAGAGGATTCTGCTGCTGAGTCACTATTATAAATGTTATGTTTTAAAAAGAAAGAAACAAAGCACATTTAAAAAGCTGTAGCCAGAGTGCTTTACTTAAAAACGTACAATGAACCTAAATAAGATAAATAGAAGCAAAGTACAATCAAATGAAATACAGCCAGCGGTGAGTTAAAGAAAAGAAAGATGACGACTAAGAGTAGGGCAGCCATCCGTCTCCGGAAGATCACTGATAGCGAGAGAATAGAAATGCGTCTTCAGTCTCATTTTAAACAGTTCAATTGAGGCGACTCCTTAACGTAACGAAATAAAGAGCTTCACATACAAGGGGCAGCAGCTGCCAAAGCCGCGTCCCCCTTAGCTTTACACTTAGTGGGGGGGGACCAAAAGAGACCACTGACCGGTAAACCGAAGCCCTCTGGATGCGAGAGACTACAAGTACACACTGACACAGCGCATTGCCGCACCCACCACATGACAAACTAACTCAGGATCCCAGATTAGAACCCTAACCCTCACTTGTTCAGATGGCATGAAACAGTGGGAGGTTATTATGGTGGCTGGAGTGCCAGTCCTGACACCAACCCCCAAGGTTTCCCTGCAGATTGGAGGGCCTAATTGCTGGGCTGGATGCAGATTAGCGTCATACCCAGGACAGATCAGCTGCAGGTTAAGGGCCTTGCTCAAGGGCCCAATGGACTAGAGTCGTTTCTGGCGTTTACGGGATTTGAACCGACAACCTTCTGATTGCCTCAGAGCCACCACTCCGCCCATCTCTGGATGGCTGGTGTAAATCACACAATTTAGATACATAGGCAGGAGCAGGTCCCTGTAATAATTTAAAAACTAGCAACAAAATGTTAAAGTCAATTATGTAACTAACAGGCGGTTAATTTTGGAGAGACAGAATCGAACTTTCTTACCCCGACCATAAAACGGGCAGCAGCATTCTGAACCAGCTGCAACCTGCATATCGGGGATTTAATGATCCCAGAATAGAACGAATTGCAGTAATCAAGCCGAGAAAAGATACAAGCGGGAGCAGCTTTCTCAAGATCCCCTATGAGGTTAAAACGGTTTGACCGTCGCAAAACGACAAAGCTGGAAAAAGCAGCTCCTGACTACAGAGTTAATCTGTTTCTCAAAAGAGAGGTGGCTGTCCAAAAATGACACCAAGATTATGGACTTGAGGTTTGCAAAGAGCTGAGCTGGAGGACAAGCTATCGGCACTTTCCGTGGTATTTTGATTGAGATCAAGGAAATTGCCAGCCATTCAGGATCTTTGCTCAAAAAGACAGTCGTGCAGCTGATTAACTGCAGAGTTGGCGCACTGGTGAATAACCTGGTTAGGGCAGAAGCCTGGTTTCTTTAATAATCCGTAATTACCGTATATATATGCGTTTTAACTCTTTTAGGGCTAATTTTTTTTTTTTTTCTTATCTCCCAGGGCTGAATATTTTTCCAAAAACTAACATTTTTTAAAAAAGAACACAAAGCAATTGTTTAACATATCAAATCAACAAAAAATATTTACTTTTGACAAATATTACTGTCTTGCATGTTGTATGAGCCTGCATACTCTATGATTTCACATACATTTTACACAGCAAAGTCCTGCAAAGTCTGATCTCGGTCCAAGCAGCCAATTTCAGTCATTGCCACATTGCACTGCTTACAATACGTGTTGCTTTAGTGCCTACTTTTCAATTGTCTGTTGCCGCTCTTTCTCACATATATTGTTAGTGTGTACTGTAGAGAGACAAGTCACCCTTTTGCCATTGTGCCATTCCACTGCCACCAAGTTTTCTGCCCGCATGAAAACCGTATTGTCACCTCTTTTCATCTTCTGAAACTTTATGAACTTTATGCATGGCATTATAGCCCGCTCACCCCATGGGATTTGCTTCTGTTTATTACAGAAGTGAATAAAACTTTGCAGCAGCACGTACCTATCACCATGCTACATAACCTGTCCAAAGCCACCAGGGGACAAAGCACGTTTGGACCAATGCTCCCTGAAGTTATATCACCAGTTCTGTCCCATCTCTATTTGTAATACCACAGCACGCTTCATCTCGTCTTTTGTTGTGTGTTTACACTTTGAAAAATGAGAATGCGATGCAAACGCAGCCCGCGATTGAAAAAATTTCTCTGCCTACCTGTTTATCTCGTCTGACGGTAGCTGAAAAGCAGCATCAGGAGAGAGCAGCCTGAAGTACAGCAGCTGGTGATCTGTCGTGTCCAACAGCGAGCCATGCCGTCTTGTGAAGTCCGGTAGCCAGATCGGCTCTCAACGGATCAATGTCTGTGTATTTATCCCACGCGAACCTTGCTGTAGATGCATCGGCTGCGCGAAGCGCTCAGCTGGCAGCAGATCTGCTGGCGCGGCATCGGCTGGTGTTTGATCAGCTGATTCCGGCTTCTCACTCTCTTGCTCAATCTCCTGATCACTGTCAATAAAATCCGATTCTGAAAAATCAGAGTCCGACTCCGCGATAATGCGCAAAACATTGTCATTGTCTGCGAGTGTTTTCTTTTCTGCACTCGCTTCACTCCATTGTCACATGTCGATACCATCTTGCCATTGTTTACATTTCGCAACTCACGCACGCTAGGATTAGTTGCGAGTCAACGAGTCTATCATTCTTCCAAGCACAGAGGGAATGCCTGTGACGTGACAGTGAGATTTGTCGCCATTAACAGCTGATTATCGCCTCTATCCCTGGATGTCGACTTTAGTCGACATTCGCCCTCAACCCCTCCTGTCGACAAAAGTCGACATCCGCCCTAAAAGAGTTAAGATCTCCCGCGGATAAGTCGGGACTCGATTTTTACCGTATAATTTCTGGTATTTGATAATGTCGGTCGTATACAGTCATGTGAAAACATTAGGACACCCTTTGAAAGCATGTGGTTTTTTGTAACATTTTTAATAAATGGTTATTTCATCTCCGTTTCAACAATACAGAGAGATTAAAGTAATCCAACTAAACAAAGAAAACTGAAGAAAAGTCTTTTCAAGATCTTCTGTAAATGTCATTCTACAAAAATGCCTATTCTAACTGAGGAAAAGATAGGACACCCTTGCCCCTAATAGCGAGTGTTACCTCCTTTGGCTGAAATAACTGCAGTGAGACGGTTCTTGTAGCCATCTACCAGTCTTCGACATCGGTCTGAGGAAATTTTACCCCACTCCTCAATGCAGAACTTTTTCAGCTGTGAGATGTTTGAGGGGTTTCTTGCACGTACAGCCCTTTTCAAGTCACCCCACAGCATCTCAATGGGATTCAAATCTGGACTTTGACTTGGCCATTCCAGGACTCTCCATTTCTTCTTTTCAGCCAATCTTTGGTTGATTTACTAGTATGTTTTGGGTCATTGTCATGTTGCATGGTCCAGTTCCGCTTCAGCTTTAATTTTCTAACTGATGGTCTCACATGTTCTTCAAGCACCTTCTGATACACAGTAGAATTCATCGTGGATTCTATGATGGTGAGCTGACCAGGTCCTGCTGCAGCAAAGCAGCCCCAAACCATGACACTTCCACCTCCATGCTTCACAGTTGGTATGAGGTTCTTTTCTTGGAATGCTGTGTTTGGTTTACGCCAAACATGTCCTCTGCTGTTGTGTCCAAATAATTCAATTTTGGACTCATCTGTCCAAAGAACATTATTCCAGAAGTCCTGGTCTTTGTCAACTTTATCTCTGGCAAATGTCAGTCTGGCCTCGATGTTTCTCTTGGAAAGCAAAGGTTTCCTCCTTGCACACCTCCCATGCAAGTTAAACTTGTACAGTCTCTTTCTGATTGTAGAGGCATGTACTTCTACATCAACAGTAGCCAGAGCCTGCTGTAGTTCTCGAGATGACACTTTAGGGTTTTTGGAGACCTCTTTTAGCATCTTGCGGTCTGCTCTTGGGGTGAACTTGCTGGGGCGACCAGTCCTGGGCATGTTGGCAGTTGTTTTGAAAGCCCTCCACTTGTAGACTATCTTCCGGACAGTGGAATGGCTGATTTCAAAATCTTTTGAGATCTTTTTAAATCCCTTCCCAGACTCATAGGCTGCTACAATCTTTTTTCTGAAGTCCTCTGACAGCTCTTTTGTTCTCACCATGGTGCTCACTCTCACTTCAACAGTCAGGAGCACACCAAACTAAATGTCTGAGGTTTAAATAGGGCAAGCCTCATTCAACATGCAGAGTAACGATCTACTAATTATGTGCACCTGGTGTGATATACCTGTGTGAGATCTGAGCCAATTTAAGAGGGAATACATGTGAGGGTGTCCTATCTTTTTCCTCAGTTAGAATAGGCATTTTTGTAGAATGACATTTACAGAAGATCTTGAAAAGACTTTTCTTCAGTTTTCTTTGTTTAGTTGGATTACTTTAATCTCTCTGTATTGTTGAAACGGAGATGAAATAACCATTTATTAAAAATGTTACAAAAAACCACATGCTTTTAAAGGGTGTCCTAATGTTTTCACATGACTGTAAGTCAAATGCGGAAAACTCCCGCTATTGGTACAAGAGATTACGATATACTAATGCCCACCTGAGAGAGTATCCACGGGGCACATGGCCTTTTTATTTCCATGTATTGTGCCTACATGACCACACGGTAATACCCAAACTATTCCATAGCGACGTTTGCACGGTTTCGTATTTTTTGTATCTAACATCCTCATACACCTTTATCGTACGTGCCTCCCTTATCTACGATGGAGCGTTCGATCAGAAGGAAATATGAAGCCGGTTTTAAATTAAAAGTCGTTGAAGTAGCAAAAGAAATTGGTAAGTGCGCTGCTGCAACCAAATTCGAAGTGTCTGAGAAACTGGGGTGAGATTGGAGGAAGCGAGAAGATGTAAAATGTGTTGCATTTTTGAACGGCCGTACAAGTCAGGGTCTGATTTTTATGCTCGGTTTTTCAGGTTTCAAGGCCCAACTTATACACAAGTTTATACGGTAATCGTCTTGAGTTCTTTGGCAAAACACGCCGTTGTCATCATGTTGCACAAAAAAAACATCCATCAGCCACCGGGAATCTGAAAATAAGCCTTGTGTGTGCAGTCATCTTCTTGTGTTTTAAAAATGTTTAGTCAAATTAATGTTTATATATAAGTGCCTGTTACTGGATTACGTGCAGCCCACTCTTTTCTGTTTGGCTTGGCAACTGAACCCTGCTAAGGACTGGCATGCCGCTAGTTGCTTCACGCTGCACACCCAGTGCTGCTGGAAAAATAACGCGGGTATTTTTACTTCAGTAAGACGAGTACTACACTTAGGTTGTTCCTTGGACTACGTAACACACGTTACTTTTAACGTCACCCAGCTGCCCTCGAGATTGTGCTGCTCTGTACGATCCACTCATCAGTGTAAATTTAGCAATTTCTGAAATATTGAGACCAATCATTTCAGGAAGGAGAAGGAATAATGCAACTGCCTGAGCGTGTGCCCCCGGAAATCTGTTCTTTGGACGCTTCTACCCGCAGCTGCTAAGAGTGCATGCAAATAGACGGTGGACTATAAAATCCTTAACAGTAACCCAATCGAGGGTTTACCTGCTTACGTGTTCAGAATATTCGTGGAGGAATCCACCTCTGTTAGGTCAGGTTTTTCAGGGGCCAACAACCCGATTTCTCTAACTGGAGTAAGCGTTTACATGGCATTTTAGAAATTGGGTTTATGTGAACATCTGGCCGCAAGGAAACATGCTAAAGGGCTGAAAATTCTTGGGAAAGTCTTGTGACGCAACACGGCTGGACACGGCTGTTAGAATTTCACACTAAAGTGTAATGCAATCTGTGAACTGTCACTAGAGGGAGCACTTCAGCTATTTACGGTCTGGGGGATCAGTAAGGCTTGTCATTGAGTTAAATTATTTGTGACATGTAGCCGTCAAAAAGGGGAAATCAGTTATTTCATCGAGCAGGATGGTTATACAAATAATGCTCTATTAAATCTCCGGTCGAGTTTAGAGAAGATTCTTGTTAATGTACAATTCCTCTGTTGGGTGTGGAGGATGATTTCAAAGATTAGGAATCTTTTGCTGGTTAGCTGGATAGCATTTTTGTTTCAGAGGGGTGTTGACATCATTTCCCAGTTACCTGAATTTTGTAAGCAGTGACTGAGGCTGGGAGTTGTGTAAGTAGAACCAAACAAATACACAATCATGTGACACATAAATCAGTCTAGTTAATAAATCTTAGCTTAGTTTATAATAAAGGAATAAGAACACCATAATATGAAACTTATGAATATGGCCCTGTATACATGATAGACAACTAAATTATAATGAAATGTATTTGTGTATATATGTGTGTGTGGGCAGTACATTAGGTTAACACTTTATATTTTGTATTTATATTATAATATATATATATATATTTTATAATATAAATACAAAATATAAAGTGTTAACCTAATGTACTGCCCACTTAACATAACAGCCCAAAACAAGGTAGTTTTAGAAGTGGCAAGAAAAAGTAAAATATCTGTGAAACGTATAAAAGTGGAAAAAATAAAAATGTGCTTCATGAGGTCTTTTTTTATATTTTGGATTCTCTATAAATTCACTATTTTGAAATTAGCCCAAAAATTCGATTTCGAGATTTTGATGAATCTCGACATTTTAGATCTCCAAGTCCGATTTGCTTTCTCTTAGGGAAAGAATTGTAGTCGTCCAGAAATTGGACTTTGAGATTTTGATTAATCTTGACGTTTTAGATCTCCCCGAGTCTAATTTACTTTCTTGTAGGGAAAGTATTGTAATGTCCATCTTTGGAATTGTCTCCGTGTGTGTGTGTTTGTATAAACACGATATCTTGAGTACGCTTTCACTTTGGTCAACCAAAAGTATCAGGTACATGACTGAGATTTCTATCAACTTTTGAGCTACAGTATTTGCGCTAAACAGAAGTGGTACTTTACCTGAAACATTTCCCCAAAAATATTAAACAATTTGATAATTTCACATCGTATTATGGTAAAGCATCACCTTCTAAGCATTTTTTGTCTGTTTGCATGTTTTTGAAATATGACCAGTTTTTCAGATTATCACAGTTTCCGCTTGACATTCAAATGGCAATACGTACCGTACGTATTTGAGATCGTTTTTGCTTTACGTAAACAAAATTTTGTGTCCCAGTATTACGTTACTAAAGTCTCTGGCAACTTTTGACCCTCTTCCACTTACTGAAAGTGGTAATTTACCTGAATTTTTTGCCAACATAAAATACAATATTTATATTTCATCGTATATTTCATTATAATTTCCTGTTGCGTTCTGATATGCATGCTGGGCCTTATTCATAAGTTTCCTATTATGGCGTTCTTATTCCTTTTTTATAATCTATGCTAAAATTTATTAAATAGACTGATTTATGTTTCAGATGATTGTGTATGTTCTGCTTACCCTTCTGTGTAATTGTCCTCTTCGTAAGCAGGTTATTTTTCTTCCTTGCGTCTTTCACGGTTATTTTGGTAGATGTCGTGTGGGCCATTTAAATGTGTTTAGTTAACCATTTTTATTACTGTATATACTCATGTTTAAGTTCTCCCATGGATAAGTCAGGACTTAATTTCTGGTATTTTATAATGTCGGTCATATAAGTCGAATGTGGAAAACTCGCGCTATTGGTCCAAGAGATTACGATATGCTAATGCCCACCAGAGAGAGTATCCACGGGGTACACTGCCTTTTTATTCCTATGTATTGTGCCTACGTGACCAAACGGTAATACTCAAACTATTCCGAAGGGACGTTTGCATTTTTTGTATCTCGCACCCTCATACACCTTTATCGTAAGAGCATTACTAATCTACGATGGAGCGTTCGATCAGAAGAATATATGAAGCCGGTTTTAAATTAAAAGTCATTGAAGTAGCGAAAGAAATCGGTAACTGCACTGCTACAACAAAATTTGATGCATTTGAGAAACTGGTGCAAGATTGGAGGAGGCAAGAAGATGTAAAAGAAAAAGAAATAAAGTGTTGCATTTTTGAACCGCCATATAAGTTGGGGTCTGATTTTTATGATAGATTTTTTTCGGGTTTCAAGACCCAGCTTATACGCCAGCATATACGGTAAGTTTCATTGTGTATAAGCAATGACAGCCGGGCAGAGTCGCTGGTTTAGGGTGATGGCGAGTGTTAGTCGGCCAGAGAGTGAGCAGTTTGCCCGCCTTGTGTGCGAGTATCTCATGTGATATGCTGCGACTCGACTTTATTTCACAGTTGCATGATTTGCATATGAGTCAGCATCAAATTCTAATCAAATTGTGTCCAAAATGCACCGGCTCTTTTTTGTTTTCCCCCCCACCCTCATTCTTATCAGTTCATGACGTCTTCTGTTTTTATGTTCACAACATGACTTGCGTTTTCCTCTCTCCTGTGACTGAGCATGAGAGCGTGTTAGTTGTTGTGTGGGTCCGTTTCATTCTCAAGCCAGAATATTAAACCTATGGTGGATTTAGTAAGTAATTAGACGCCTTGACTTGGTTTAATTTTAAACTGTTTGGATTTGCCATGTTTACCCAGCAGTCTACACATCAATAACCCAGAATGACAAAGCGAAAACATGTGACCGGAAGGGTTTGCAGATTTACTAAAAGAAAAATCAAAGAACCATAGAAGTATCCGGACCCCTAATTCACTGTCTCTTGAGCAGGAATCCCACCTTTGAGTCCTCTTGGATTAGACTCTACAAGCTTGGCATGCCGGGATTTGGGCAGTTGATCCTATTCTTCCTGGCTGATTCTCTCAAACCCCATAGAACATCGGTGGAGTGCCCTGAAGGTGGCAGGTCACAGATGCTTCCTGTTGTCTGTGCCCACTGCTGGGATGAACTCCGGGTTGCTGTAAATGTTTACTGGAAAAAAAAAAAAAGCTGTGGGTTCAGGGAGCGAATGCGGGACGTTTTATGAAGCACAGAGACACTGACATTCTGGTCTCTGCTGCTCTGGCTGCCTTGTCGCATGTGCCAGTGAATTTGAAATCTGCTTCAAAAATATCAAATCAGCGTTCATGAGGAAAAGAATGAACACCAGATGATGGGATGTGTCAGGTGAATAATAAATGAATGGGGGGGGCTTAAAGATGACTAGAAAAAGAATGTAGAGCATTAGATGAGGCTGGGACTACTGACCTCGTTTTTGTAGAGCTGAGGGGTGGTTGGACCAGCCTTAATAATCAAAGTATATGTTTGTAGGGCCTTTCCCATGCACAAGTTGATTGTGGAGCTCATGGCTGATTGTTTTATTACAGGAGAGAAGCCCTTCAGCTGTGACCAGTGTAATATGAGGTTCATTCAGAAGTACCACATGGAGAGACACAAGAGGACGCACAGTGGAGAAAAGCCATACAAATGTGACACCTGCCAACAGGTAATGTGCAGTGGGGAGCTCAGAGTGTGTGTCAAGTCTACTACTACTACTTTCAACTAGATAGTGGGATTAGATTTTTTTTTTATTTTTTATTAAATTATCACATGAACTGCAATCCACCATTTTTTGTGTGAAGATCAAAACTGCTTAGTGCTTATCTTGCATTAGAAAGGTTTAGACAAGAACAGGCCATTCAGCCCACCAAAGCTCGCCAGTCCTGTCCACTTCATTCTTCCAAAATAACATCAGGCTGGGCTTTGAAGACCCCTTCATGTCGTATTGTCCACTACCCTACTTCGTCACTTATTCCATGTGTCTGTGGCTCTCTTCCTAACGTTTGTGTGAAATTTCCCCTTCACAGGTTTCCAGGTGTGTCCCCATGTTCTTGATGAGCTCATTTTAAAGTCACCGTCTCGATCCACTGCACAAATTCCCCAGTCAGGTCTCCTTTTAATCGCCATCTGCCTGAACTGAGAGTGTTCACCTCCTTCAATCTTACTTCATAATTCATTCTTCTCATTCTTGTAATCTGCCTGGTTGCTCTTCTGTGGCACTCCTATGTCATTTCTGTAACACAGAAACCAAAACACTTCACCAGGCAAGGTCTCCCTAGTGTTTTATAAAGCTGAACATTAGAGCCATCTGAACGAGATCAGGCCATTCAGCCCACCAGAGCTCGCCGGTACTGTCCACTTAATTCTTCTAAAATCACATCAAGTTGAGTTTTGAAAGTCCTCCTGTCGACCAAACTACTTGTTTGCTTACTTCAAGTGTCTGTGGTTCTCCATGTGAAGAAAAAAATCAGAATGTTTGTGCGAAATATACCCTTCACTAGTTTCTAACTGTGTCCCCATGTTCTTGATGAAGTCATTTTAAAGTCACCGTCTGATCCACTGGACTCGTTCCCTTCATCATTTTAAGCACTTCAGTCAGGTCTGCTCTTAATCTCCTGTGAAGGCTCAGCTCTTTTCATCTTTCCTCATCACTCATCCCCTGTAGCCCTGAAATCAGCCTAGTCGCTCTTCTCTGGACCTTCTCTTGTGCTGCTAAGTTCTTTTTGTAGCCTGGAGAACAAAACTGCCCACCGTACTCCAGATGAGGCCTCACCAGTGTGTTATAAAGCTTGAGCAGAACCTCCTGTGACTTGTACTCCAACACGTCAAGGCGCTATATAACCTGACATTCTGTTAGCCTTCTTAATGGCTTCTGAACGCTGTCTGGAAGTCGATAGCTTAGAGTCCACTATGACTCCTAAATTCTGCTCATAAAGGTGGACTCTCCATTTTCTAACTGCCCATTGTGTATTCAAACCTCACATTTTTACTTCTTATGTGTCATTCTTTACATTTACTGACATTAAATTTCAAATCTGCCCAAGCCTGTCTGCTGTCCAAGTCCTTCTGTGATGATATAACGGATACCAAATTATCTGCTAATCCACCTATCTTGGTATCATCTGCAAACTTAACCAGCTTGTTCCTTATACAGTATTTCTATCTAAATCAATTGTGAGTGGGGAAAAAAACACACCAAAATGTTTTTCATCACATCTTCAACAATAGTCGGCTGATTTACTTAATGTTTGATACAAAGTGTATGTAATATGTTTTCCAACAACAGTTGTATTAATTACGCACATCAAACAAACAACATCGCTGCACTAGCTTATTGAAATTAAGTCTTCGTGTTTTGACATAAATAAAATGAGATTACCTTTTCATTCAAAGTTATCAACAAGATGTGGAACAGTAATTTTAATAAGCGTTTTATGATTTATTAAAGAAGTTGTTCGAAGTGCTTTCCCTTGGCACGAACACAAGCCCTCAGCCTTGGTCTCCACTGATCAATTGCCTTGTCAACAACACTCTGTTTCAGTTCAGCCCAGACAGAGATGAGGCACTGCGTCAGGTCCTCGATGTCTCGTATTGGAGTCTGGTAGACGCGGTCTTGCATCAAACCCCAGATTCGATAGTCGAAGGGATTGAGGTCTGGTTAGTTTGCTGGCCAAAGGTCTGGTCCAATTA